>NC_059458.1:73238014-73283014 GCF_905237065.1 Salmo salar
GAGGGGGCTTGGTGTCTGTGGAGTGGGAAGGTGACACAGTACACACAGCAGGAGGAGGAGGGGTTGGTGTCTGTGGAGTGGGAAGGTGACACAGTACACACAGTAGGAGGAGGGGGGGGTTGGTGTCTGTGGAGTGGGAAGGTACACAGTACACACAGCAGGAGGAGGAGGGGTTGGTGTCTGTGGAGTGGGAAGGTGACAGTACACACAGCAGGAGGAGGAGGGGTTGGTGTCTGTGGAGTGGGAAGGTGACAGTACACACAGCAGGAGGAGGAGGGGTTGGTGTCTGTGAAGTGGGAAGGTACACAGTACACACAGCAGGAGGAGGGGGCTTGGTGTCTGTGGAGTTGGAAGGTGACAGTACACACAGCAGGAGGAGGGGGTTGGTGTCTGTGGAGTGGGAAGGTGACAGTACACACAGCAGGAGGAGGAGGGCTTGGTGTCTGTGGAGTGGGAAGGTGACACAGTACACACAGCAGGAGGAGGAGGGGTTGGTGTCTGTGGAGTGGGAAGGTGACAGTACACACAGCAGGAGGAGGAGGGGTTGGTGTCTGTGGAGTGGGAAGGTGACACAGTACACACAGCAGGAGGAGGAGGGGTTGGTGTCTGTGGAGTGGGAAGGTACACAGTACACACAGCAGGAGGAGGAGGGCTTGGTGTCTGTGGAGTGGGAAGGTGACAGTACACACAGCAGGAGGAGGAGGGGTTGATGTCTGTGGAGTGGGAAGGTCACAGTACACACAGCAGGAGGAGGGGGCTTGGTGTCTGTGGAGTTGGAAGGTGACAGTACACACAGCAGGAGGAGGAGTGGTTGGTGTCTGTGGAGTGGGAAGGTAACACAGTACACACAGCAGGAGGAGGGGGTTGGTGTCTGTGGAGTGGGAAGGTAACAGTACACACAGCAGGAGGAGGGGGCTTGGTGTCTGTGGAGTGGGAAGGTGACACAGTACACACAGCAGGAGGAGGAGGGGTTGGTGTCTGTGGAGTGGGAAGGTACACAGTACACACAGCAGGAGGAGGGGGGCTCGGTGTCTGTTGAGTGGGAAGGTGACACAGTACACACAGCAGTAGGAGGAGGGGTTGGTGTCTGTGGAGTGGGAAGGTGATACAGTACACACAGCAGGAGGAGGAGGGGTTGGTGTCTGTGGAGTGGGAAGGTGACAGTACAGACAGCAGGAGGAGGAGGGGTTGGTGTCTGTGGAGTGGGAAGGTGACACAGTACACACAGCAGGAGGAGGAGGGGTTGGTGTCTGTGGAGTGGGAAGGTGACACAGTACACACAGCAGGAGGAGGAGGGGGCTTGGTGTCTGTGGAGTGGGAAGGTGACAGTACACACAGCAAGAGGAGGAGGGGTTGGTGTCTGTGGAGTGGGAAGGTGACACAGTACACACAGCAGGAGGAGGAGGGGTTGGTGTCTGTGGAGTGGGAAGGTACACAGTACACACAGCAGGAGGAGGAGGGGTTGGTGTCTGTGGAGTGGGAAGGTGACAGTACACACAGCAGGAGGAGGGGGGCTTGGTGTCTGTTGAGTGGGAAGGTGACAGTGCACACAGCAGGAGGAGGGGGGTTGGTGTCTGTGGAGTGGGAAGGTGACAGTACACACAGCAGGAGGAGGGGGGGTTGGTGTCTGTGGAGTGGGAAGGTGACACAGTACACACAGCAGGAGGAGGGGGGGGTTGGTGTCTGTGGAGTGGGAAGGTACACAGTACACACAGCAGGAGGAGGAGGGGTTGGTGTCTGTGGAGTGGGAAGGTGATACAGTACACACAGCAGGAGGAGGAGGGGTTGGTGTCTGTGGAGTGGGAAGGTGACACAGTACACACAGCAGGAGGAGGGGGGGTTGGTGTCTGTGGAGTGGGAAGGTACACAGTACACACAGCAGGAGGAGGGGGGGCTTGGTGTTTGTGGAGTGGGAAGGTGACACAGTACACACAGCAGGAGGAAGAGGGGTTGGTGTCTGTGGAGTGGGAAGGTACACAGTACACACAGCAGGAGGAGGAGGGGTTGGTGTCTGTGGAGTGGGAAGGTGACAGTACACACAGCAGGAGGAGGAGGGGTTGGTGTCTGTGGAGTGGGAAGGTACAGAGTACACACAGCAGGAGGTGGGGGGTTGGTGTCTGTGGAGTGGGAAGGTACACAGTACACACAGCAGGAGGAGGGGGCTTGGTGTCTGTGGAGTGGGAAGGTGACACAGTACACACAGCAGGAGGAGGGGGGGGTTGGTGTCTGTGGAGTGGGAAGGTACACAGTACACACAGCAGGAGGAGGGGGGCTTGGTGTCTGTGGAGTGGGAAGGTGACACAGTACACACAGCAGGAGGAGGGGGGGTTGGTGTCTGTGGAGTGGGAAGGTGACACAGTACACACAGCAGGAGGAGGGGGGCTTGGTGTCTGTAGAGTGGGAAGGTGCACAGTACACACAGCAGGAGGAGGGGTTGGTGTCTGTGGAGTGGGAAGGTGATACAGTACACACAGCAGGAGGAGGAGGGGTTGGTGTCTGTGGAGTGGGAAGGTACACAGTACACACAGCAGGAGGAGGAGGGCTTGGTGTCTGTGGAGTGGGAAGGTGACAGTACACACAGCAGGAGGAGGAGGGGTTGATGTCTGTGGAGTGGGAAGGTGACAGTACACACAGCTGAGGAGGAGGGGTTGGTGTCTGTGGAGTGGGAAGGTGACACAGTACACACAGCAGGAGGAGGAGGGGTTGGTGTCTGTGGAGTGGGAAGGTGACACAGTACACACAGCAGGAGGAGGAGGGGTTGGTGTCTGTGGAGTGGGAAGGTACACAGTACACACAGCAGGAGGAGGAGGGCTTGGTGTCTGTGGAGTGGGAAGGTGACAGTACACACAGCTGGAGGAGGAGGGGTTGATGTCTGTGGAGTGGGAAGGTGACAGTACACACAGCTGAGGAGGAGGGGTTGGTGTCTGTGGAGTGGGAAGGTGACACAGTACACACAGCAGGAGGAGGAGGGGTTGATGTCTGTGGAGTGGGAAGGTAACACAGTACACACAGCAGGAGGAGGAGGGGTTGGTGTCTGTGGAGTGGGAAGGTGACAGTACACACAGCTGAGGAGGAGGGGTTGGTGTCTGTGGAGTGGGAAGGTAACACAGTACACACAGCAGGAGGAGGAGGGGTTGGTGTCTGTGGAGTGGGAAGGTGACAGTACAGACAGCAGGAGGAGGAGGGGTTGGTGTCTGTGGAGTGGGAAGGTGACACAGTACACACAGCAGGAGGAGGAGGGGTTGGTGTCTGTGGAGTGGGAAGGTGACACAGTACACACAGCAGGAGGAGGAGGGGTTGGTGTCTGTGGAGTGGGAAGGTACACAGTACACACAGCAGGAGGAGGGGGCTTGGTGTCTGTGGAGTGGGAAGGTGACAATACACACAGCAAGAGGAGGAGGGGTTGGTGTCTGTGGAGTGGGAAGGTGACACAGTACACAGCAGGAGGAGGAGGGGTTGGTGTCTGTGGAGTGGGAAGGTACACAGTACACACAGCAGGAGGAGGAAGAGGTTGGTGTCTGTGGAGTGGGAAGGTGACAGTACACACAGCAGGAGGAGGAGGGGTTGGTGTCTGTGGAGTGGGAAGGTACACAGTACACACAGCAGGAGGAGGGGGGCTTGGTGTCTGTTGAGTGGGAAGGTGACAGTGCACACAGCTGGAGGAGGGGGGGGTTGGTGTCTGTGGAGTGGGAAGGTGACACAGTACACACAGCAGGAGGAGGGGGGGTTGGTGTCTGTGGAGTGGGAAGGTACACAGTACACACAGCAGGAGGAGGGGGGCTTGGTGTCTGTGGAGTGGGAAGGTGACACAGTACACACAGCAGGAGGAGGGGGGGGTTGGTGTCTGTGGAGTGGGAAGGTGACACAGTACACACAGCAGGAGGAGGGGGGGCTTGGTGTCTGTAGAGTGGGAAGGTGCACAGTACACACAGCAGGAGGAGGAGGGGTTGGTGTCTGTGGAGTTGGAAGGTGATACAGTACACACAGCAGGAGGAGGAGGGGTTGGTGTCTGTGGAGTGGCAAGGTACACAGTACACACAGCAGGAGGAGGAGGGGTTGGTGTCTGTGGAGTGGGAAGGTGACACAGTACACACAGCAGGGGGGGTTGGTGTCTGTGGAGTGGGAAGGTACACAGTACACACAGCAGGAGGAGGAGGGCTTGGTGTCTGTGGAGTGGGAAGGTGACAGTACACACAGCAGGAGGAGGAGGGGTTGATGTCTGTGGAGTGGGAAGGTCACAGTACACACAGCAGGAGGAGGGGGCTTGGTGTCTGTGGAGTTGGAAGGTGACAGTACACACAGCAGGAGGAGGAGTGGTTGGTGTCTGTGGAGTGGGAAGGTAACACAGTACACACAGCAGGAGGAGGGGGTTGGTGTCTGTGGAGTGGGAAGGTGACAGTACACACAGCAGGAGGAGGGGGCTTGGTGTCTGTGGAGTGGGAAGGTGACACAGTACACACAGCAGGAGGAGGAGGGGTTGGTGTCTGTGGAGTGGGAAGGTGACACAGTACACACAGCAGGAGGAGGAGGGGTTGGTGTCTGTGGAGTGGGAAGGTGACACAGTACACACAGCAGTAGGAGGAGGGGTTGGTGTCTGTGGAGTGGGAAGGTGATACAGTACATACAGCAGGAGGAGGAGGGGTTGGTGTCTGTGGAGTGGGAAGGTGACAGTACAGACAGCAGGAGGAGGAGGGGTTGGTGTCTGTGGAGTGGGAAGGTGACACAGTACACACAGCAGGAGGAGGAGGGGTTGGTGTCTGTGGAGTGGGAAGGTGACACAGTACACACAGCAGGAGGAGGAGGGGGCTTGGTGTCTGTGGAGTGGGAAGGTGACAGTACACACAGCAAGAGGAGGAGGGGTTGGTGTCTGTGGAGTGGGAAGGTGACACAGTACACACAGCAGGAGGAGGAGGGGTTGGTGTCTGTGGAGTGGGAAGGTGACAGTACACACAGCAGGAGGAGGGGGGCTTGGTGTCTGTTGAGTGGGAAGGTGACAGTGCACACAGCAGGAGGAGGGGGGGGTTGGTGTCTGTGGAGTGGGAAGGTGACAGTACACACAGCAGGAGGAGGGGGGGGTTGGTGTCTGTGGAGTGGGAAGGTGACACAGTACACACAGCAGGAGGAGGGGGGGGTTGGTGTCTGTGGAGTGGGAAGGTACACAGTACACACAGCAGGAGGAGGAGGGGTTGGTGTCTGTGGAGTGGGAAGGTGACACAGTACACACAGCAGGAGGAGGAGGGGTTGGTGTCTGTGGAGTGGGAAGGTGATACAGTACACACAGCAGGAGGAGGAGGGGTTGGTGTCTGTGGAGTGGGAAGGTGACACAGTACACACAGCAGGAGGAGGGGGGGGTTGGTGTCTGTGGAGTGGGAAGGTACACAGTACACACAGCAGGAGGAGGGGGGCTTGGTGTTTGTGGAGTGGGAAGGTGACACAGTACACACAGCAGGAGGAAGAGGGGTTGGTGTCTGTGGAGTGGGAAGGTACACAGTACACACAGCAGGAGGAAGAGGGGTTGGTGTCTGTGGAGTGGGAAGGTACACAGTACACACAGCAGGAGGAGGAGGGGTTGGTGTCTGTGGAGTGGGAAGGTGACAGTACACACAGCAGGAGGAGGAGGGGTTGGTGTCTGTGGAGTGGGAAGGTACAGAGTACACACAGCAGGAGGTGGGGGGTTGGTGTCTGTGGAGTGGGAAGGTACACAGTACACACAGCAGGAGGAGGGGGGCTTGGTGTCTGTGGAGTGGGAAGGTGACACAGTACACACAGCAGGAGGAGGGGGGGTTGGTGTCTGTGGAGTGGGAAGGTGACACAGTACACACAGCAGGAGGAGGGGGGCTTGGTGTCTGTAGAGTGGGAAGGTGCACAGTACACACAGCAGGAGGAGGGGTTGGTGTCTGTGGAGTTGGAAGGTGATACAGTACACACAGCAGGAGGAGGAGGGGTTGGTGTCTGTGGAGTGGCAAGGTACACAGTACACACAGCAGGAGGAGGAGGGGTTGGTGTCTGTGGAGTGGGAAGGTGACACAGTACACACAGCAGGAGGGGGGGTTGATGTCTGTGGAGTGGGAAGGTACACAGTACACACAGCAGGAGGAGGAGGGCTTGGTGTCTGTGGAGTGGGAAGGTGACAGTACACACAGCAGGAGGAGGGGGCTTGGTGTCTGTGGAGTGGGAAGGTAACAGTACAGACAGCAGGAGGAGGAGGGGTTGGTGTCTGTGGAGTGGGAAGGTGACACAGTACACACAGCAGGAGGAGGAGGGGTTGGTGTCTGTGGAGTGGGAAGGTACACAGTACACACAGCAGGAGGAGGAGGGCTTGGTGTCTGTGGAGTGGGAAGGTGACAGTACACACAGCAGGAGGAGGAGGGGTTGATGTCTGTGGAGTGGGAAGGTGACAGTACACACAGCTGAGGAGGAGGGGTTGGTGTCTGTGGAGTGGGAAGGTGACACAGTACACACAGCAGGAGGAGGAGGGGTTGGTGTCTGTGGAGTGGGAAGGTGACACAGTACACACAGCAGGAGGAGGAGGGGTTGGTGTCTGTGGAGTGGGAAGGTACACAGTACACACAGCAGGAGGAGGAGGGCTTGGTGTCTGTGGAGTGGGAAGGTGACAGTACACACAGCTGGAGGAGGAGGGGTTGATGTCTGTGGAGTGGGAAGGTGACAGTACACACAGCAGGAGGAGGAGGGCTTGGTGTCTGTGGAGTGGGAAGGTGACAGTACACACAGCAGGAGGAGGAGGGGTTGATGTCTGTGGAGTGGGAAGGTGACAGTACACACAGCTGAGGAGGAGGGGTTGGTGTCTGTGGAGTGGGAAGGTGACACAGTACACACAGCAGGAGGAGGAGGGGTTGATGTCTGTGGAGTGGGAAGGTAACACAGTACACACAGCAGGAGGAGGAGGGGTTGGTGTCTGTGGAGTGGGAAGGTGACAGTACACACAGCTGAGGAGGAGGGGTTGGTGTCTGTGGAGTGGGAAGGTAACACAGTACACACAGCAGGAGGAGGAGGGGTTGGTGTCTGTGGAGTGGGAAGGTAACACAGTACACACAGCAGGAGGAGGAGGGGTTGGTGTCTGTGGAGTGGGAAGGTACACAGTACACACAGCAGGAGGAGGGGTTGGTGTCTGTGGAGTGGGAAGGTGACAGTACACACAGCAGGAGGAGGAGGGGTTGATGTCTGTGGAGTGGGAAGGTACACAGTACACACAACAGAGAAAGAGCGAAGGAGACGAGACCAAAAACACAGAACGCTCCAAAACAAAACGACAACCTTAATTCTGCGAACATCGCGCTAAAACAAACATTCGATATTGAGATTCTTCTGAAGGGTTTTAAGGGAGGAAATTATACAGGGCCAAACTCTGTAATCTCATTAGTATTGATCCAGGGCCAAGCCTGTAATCTCATTAGTATTGAACCAACCAACCGCTTGCTTGTGCCTGATATGGGTACTATCTTAATGAGCACACTGTCTGACAGATTCAGAGGGAGGGAGGGACACTCCCTATTTATGGGGGACTTGCAACACCTGGGGCTCTGACAGAGAACAAGCAGCAGGTTCACAAGGACAGATTCAACACCAGGAAGACCCAACCATCATCACAAACATCACTCACACATGCCCACACTGTAACAGAGCCTGAGGATCTCACCTCAGCCTCTACAGCTGTCTGAAGACCCACACATAGAAGTCCCCATGGAGGACAATCATACTGGAGGACAATCATCCTGGAGGACAATCATACTGGAGGGCAATCATACTGGAGGGCAATCATACTGGAGGGCAATCATACTGGAGGGCAATCATACTGGAGGACAATCATACTGGAGGACAATCATACTGGAGGGCATTCATACTGGAGGGCTTTCATACTGGAGGGCATTCATACTGGACTTGAGTGATCGCCGATGATGATACAACATACAACATACAATGTGTTTGTGTATTTTGTGTTTATACGCCAGCATGTGTATAGCTGTGGGTATAGATGTGTTCTACACTGTGGGTATAGCTATGGGTATAGCTGTGTTCTACACTGTGGGTATAGATGTGGGTATAGATGTGTTCTACGCTGTGGGTATAGATGTGGGTATAGATGTGGGTATTGCTGTGGGTATAGCTGTTGGTATATATGTGGGTATAGCTGTTGGTATATATGTGGGTAAAGCTGTTGGTATATATGTGGGTATAGCTGTTGGTAAAGCTGTTGGTAAAGCTGTTGGTATATATGTTGGTATAGCTGTTGGTATATATGTGGGTATAGCTGTGGGTATAGCTGTTGGTATATATGTGGGTATAGCTGTTGGTATATATTTGGGTATAGCTGTTGGTATAGCTGTTGGTATACATGTGGGTATAGCTGTTGGTATAGCTGTTGGTATAGCTGTTGGTATATATGTGGGTATAGCTGTTGGTATAGCTGTTGGTATAGCTGTGGGTATACATGTGGGTATACATGTGGGTATAGCTGTGGGTATAGCTGTTGGTATATATGTTGGTATAGCTGTTGGTATATATGTTGGTATATATGTGGGTATAGCTGTTGGTATATATGTGGGTATAGCTGTTGGTATATATGTGGGTATAGCTGTTGGTATAAATGTTGGTATAGCTGTTGGTATATATGTTGGTATAGCTGTTGGTATATATGTGGGTATAGCTGTGGGTATATATGTGGGTATAGCTGTGGGTATAGCTGTGGGTATAGCTGTTGGTATATATGTGGGTATAGCTGTTGGTATATATGTGGGTATAGCTGTGGGTATATATGTTGGTATATATGTTGGTATAGCTGTTGGTATATATGTGGGTATAGCTGTTGGTATATATGGTGGGATAGCTGTTGGTATATATGTTGGTATAGCTGTTGGTATATATATGTGGGTATAGCTGTTGGTATATATGTGGGTATAGCTGTGGGTATATATGTGGGTATAGCTGTTGGTATAGCTGTTGGTATATATGTGGGTATATATGTGGGTATAGCTGTTGGTATAGCTGTTGGTATATATGTGGGTATAGCTGTTGGTATAGCTGTTGGTATATATGGGGTATAGCTGTTGGTATAGATGTTGGTATATATTTGGGTATAGCTGTGGGTATAGCTGTGGGTATAGCTGTGGGTATATATTTGGGTATAGCTGTTGGTATAGCTGTGGGTATATATTTGGGTATAGCTGTTGGTATAGCTGTGGGTATAGTGGTGGGTATAGATGTTGGTAAAGCTGTTGGTATATATGGGTATAGCTGTTGGTATATATGTGGGTATAGCTGTTGGTATATATGTGGGTATAGCTGTTGGTATATATGTGGGTATAGCTGTTGGTATATATGTGGGTATAGCTGTTGGTATATATGTGGGTATTGGTGTTGGTATAGCTGTGGGTATATATGTGGATAAAGCTGTTGGTATAGCTGTTGGTATATATGTGGGTATAGCTGTGGGTATAGCTGTGGGTATATATGTGGGTATAGCTGTGGGTATATATGTGGGTATAGCTGTTGGTATAGCTGTTGGTATATATGTGGGTAAAGCTGTTGGTATATATGTTGGTATAGCTGTTGGTATATATGTGGGTATAGCTGTTGGTATAGCTGTTGGTGTATATGTGGGTATAGCTGTTGGTATAGCTGTTGGTATAGCTGTTGGTATATATGTGGGTATAGCTGTTGGTATAGCTGTTGGTATAGCTGTGGGTATACATGTGGGTATACATGTGGGTATACATGTGGGTATAGCTGTTGGTATATATGTGGGTATAGCTGTTGGTATAGCTGTTGGTATATATGTTGGTATATATGTGGGTATATATGTGGGTATAGCTGTTGGTATATATGTGGGTATAGCTGTTGGTATATATGTGGGTATAGCTGTTGGTATAAATGTTGGTATAGCTGTTGGTATATATGTTGGTATAGCTGTTGGTATATATGTGGGTATAGCTGTGGGTATATATGTGGGTATAGCTGTGGGTATAGCTGTGGGTATAGCTGTTGGTATATATGTGGGTATAGCTGTTGGTATATATGTGGGTATAGCTGTGGGTATATATGTGGGTATAGCTGTGGGTATATATGTTGGTATATATGTTGGTATAGCTGTTGGTATATATGTGGGTATAGCTGTTGGTATATATGGTGGGATAGCTGTTGGTATATATGTTGGTATAGCTGTTGGTATATATATGTGGGTATAGCTGTTGGTATATATGTGGGTATAGCTGTGGGTATATATGTGGGTATAGCTGTTGGTATAGCTGTTGGTATATATGTGGGTATATATGTGGGTATAGCTGTTGGTATAGCTGTTGGTATATATGTGGGTATAGCTGTGGGTATAGCTGTTGGTATAGCTGTGGGTATAGCTGTGGGTATAGATGTTGGTGTATATGTGGGTATAGATGTGGGTATAGCTGTTGGTATAGATGTGGGTATAGCTGTTGGTGTATATGTGGGTATAGCTGTTGGTATAGATGTTGGTATATATGTGGGTATAGATGTGGGTAAAGCTGTTGGTATATATGTGGGTATAGCTGTTGGTGTATATGTGGGTATAGATGTGGGTATAGCTGTTGGTATAGCTGTTGGTATAGATGTTGGTATAGCTATTGGTATATATGTGGGTATAGCTGTTGGTATATATGTGGGTATAGCTGTTGGTATATATGTGGGTATAGCTGTTGGTATATATGTGGGTATAGCTGTTGGTATAGATGTTGGTATATATGTGGGTATAGATGTGGGTATAGCTGTTGGTATATATGTGGGTATAGCTGTTGGTGTATATGTGGGTATAGCTGTTGGTATAGATGTTGGTATATATGTGGGTATATATGTTGGTATAGCTGTTGGTATAGATGTTGGTATAGATGTTGGTATAGCTGTTGGTATATATGTTGGTATATATGTGGGTATAGCTGTTGGTATATATGTGGGTATAGCTGTTGGTATAGATGTTGGTATATATGTGGGTATAACTGTTGGTGTATATGTGGGTATAGCTGTGGGCATGTATGTGGGTATAGCTGTTGGTGTATATGTGGGTATAGATGTGGGTATAGCTGTTGGTATAGCTGTTGGTGTAGCTGTTGGTGTAGATGTTGGTGTAGATGTTGGTGTAGCTGTTGGTGTAGCTGTTGGTGTATATGTGGGTATAGATGTGGGTATAGCTGTTGGTATATATGTGGGTATAGCTGTTGGCATATGTGGGTATAGCTGTTGGTGTATATGTGGGTATAGATGTGGGTATAGCTGTTGGTATAGCTGTTGGTATAGCTGTTGGTATAGATGTTGGTATAGCTATTGGTATATATGTGGGTATAGCTGTTGGTATAGATGTTGTTATATATGTGGGTATAACTGTTGGTGTATATGTGGGTATAGCTGTTGGTATGTATGTGGGTATAGATGTGGGTATAGCTGTTGGTATAGCTGTTGGTATAGATGTTGGTATAGCTATTGGTATATATGTGGGTATAGCTGTTGGTATAGATGTTGGTATAGCTATTGGTATATATGTGGGTATAGCTGTTGGTATAGATGTTGGTATATATGTGGGTATAACTGTTGGTGTATATGTGGGTATAGCTGTTGGTATGTATGTGGGTATAGCTGTTGGTATAGCTGCTGGTATAGCTGTTGGTGTATATGTGGGTATAGCTGTTGGTATGTATGTGGGTATAGATGTGGGTATAGCTGTTGGTATAGCTGTTGGTATAGATGTTGGTATAGCTATTGGTATATATGTGGGTATAGCTGTTGGTATAGATGTGGGTATAGATGTGGGTATAGCTGTTGGTATATATGTGGGTATAGCTGTTGGTATATATGTGGGTATAGCTGTTGGTATATATGTGGGTATAGCTGTTGGTATATATGTGGGTAGAGCTGTTGGTATATATATGTGGGTAGAGCTGTTGGTATATATGTGGGTAGAGCTGTTGGTGTATATGTTGGTATAGCTGTGGGTATAGCTGTTGGTATAGCTGTTGGTATATATGTGGGTATAGCTGTTGGTATATATGAGGGTATAGCTGTTGGTATATATGTTGGTATAGCTGTTGGTGTATATGTGGGTATAGCTGTTGGTATATATGTGGGTATAGCTGTGGGTATAGCTGTTGGTATAGCTGTTGGTATATATGCGGGTATAGCTGCTGGTATATATGTGGGTATAGCTGTTGGTATATATGTGGGTATAGATGTGGGTATAGCTGTTGGTATATATGTGGGTATAGCTCTTGGTATATATGTGGGTATAGCTGTTGGTATATATGTGGGTAAAGCTGTTGGTTTATATGTGGGTATAGCTGTTGGTATATATGTGGGTATAGCTGTTGGTGTACATGTGGGTATAGCTGTTTGTATATATATGTGGGTATAGCTGTTGGTATATATGTTGGTATAGCTGTTGGTATATATGTTGGTATAGCTGTTGGTATATATGTTGGTATAGCTGTTGGTATAGCTGTTGGAATATATGTGGGTATATATGTGGGTATATATGTGGGTATATATGTGGGTATATATGTGGGTATTTTTGTGGGTATAGCTGTTGGTATATATGTGGGTATAGCTGTTGGTAAATATGTGGGTATAGCTGTGGGTATAGCTGTGGGTATAGCTGTTGGTATACATGTGGGTATACATGTGGGTATACATGTGGATATAGCTGTGGGTATATATGTGGGTATAGCTGTTGGTGTATATGTGGGTATAGACGTGGGTATTGCTGTTGGTATATATGTGGGTATAGCTGTTGGTATATATGTGGGTATAGCTGTTGGTATATATGTGGGTATAGCTGTTGGTATATATGTGGGTATTGGTGTTGGTATAGCTGTGGGTATATATGTGGGTAAAGCTGTTGGTATAGCTGTTGGTATATATGTGGGTATAGCTGTTGGTATATATGTGGGTATAGCTGTTGGTATAGCTGTGGGTATATATGTGGGTATAGCTGTGGGTATATATGTGGGTATAGCTGTTGGTATAGCTGTTGGTATATATGTGGGTAAAGCTGTTGGTATATATGTTGGTATAGCTGTTGGTATATATGTGGGTATAGCTGTTGGTATAGCTGTTGGTGTATATGTGGGTATAGCTGTTGGTATAGCTGTTGGTATATATGTGGGTATAGCTGTTGGTATAGCTGTTGGTATATATGTTGGTATAGCTGTGGGTATACATGTGGGTATACATGTGGGTATAGCTGTGGGTATAGCTGTTGGTATATATGTGGGTATTGCTGTTGGTATATATGTGGGTATAGCTGTTGGTATATATGTGGGTATAGCTGTTGGTATATATGTGGGTATAGCTGTTGGTATAAATGTTGGTATAGCTGTTGGTATATATGTTGGTATAGCTGTTGGTATATATGTGGGTATAGCTGTGGGTATAGCTGTGGGTATAGCTGTTGGTATAGCTGTGGGTATAGCTGTTGGTATATATGTGGGTATAGCTGTTGGTATATATGTGGGTATAGCTGTGGGTATATATGTTGGTATATATGTTGGTATAGCTGTTGGTATATATGTGGGTATAGCTGTTGGTATATATGTGGGTATAGCTGTTGGTATATATGGTGGGATAGCTGTTGGTATATATGTTGGTATAGCTGTTGGTATATATATGTGGGTATAGCTGTTGGTATATATGTGGGTATAGCTGTGGGTATATATGTGGGTATAGCTGTTGGTATAGCTGTTGGTATATATGTGGGTATAGCTGTTGGTATAGCTGTTGGTATATATGTGGGTATAGCTGTTGGTATAGCTGTTGGTATAGCTGTTGGTATAGCTGTGGGTATAGCTGTGGGTATAGATGTTGGTGTATATGTGGGTATAGATGTGGGTATAGCTGTTGGTGTATATGTGGGTATAGCTGTTGGTGGTATATGTGGGTATAGCTGTTGGTATAGATGTTGGTATATATGTGGGTATAGATGTGGGTAAAGCTGTTGGTATATATGTGGGTATAGCTGTTGGTGTATATGTGGGTATAGATGTGGGTATAGCTGTTGGTATAGCTGTTGGTATAGATGTTGGTATAGCTATTGGTATATATGTGGGTATAGCTGTTGGTATATATGTGGGTATAGCTGTTGGTATATATGTGGGTATAGCTGTGGGTATAGATGTTGGTATATATGTGGGTATAGATGTGGGTATAGCTGTTGGTATATATGTGGGTATAGCTGTTGGTGTATATGTGGGTATAGCTGTTGGTATAGATGTTGGTATATATGTGGGTATAGATGTGGGTATAGCTGTTGGTATATATGTGGGTATAGCTGTTGGTGTATATGTGGGTATAGCTGTGGGTATAGCTGTTGGTATAGCTGTTGGTATAGATGTTGGTATAGATGTTGGTATATATGTGGGTATAGCTATTGGTATATATGTGGGTATAGCTGTTGGTATATATGTGGGTATAGCTGTTGGTATAGATGTTGGTATATATGTGGGTATAGCTGTTGGTATATATGTGGGTATAGCTGTTGGTATATATGTGGGTATAGCTGTTGGTATATATGTGGGTATAGCTGTTGGTATATATGTGGGTATTGGTGTTGGTATAGCTGTGGGTATATATGTGGGTAAAGCTGTTGGTATAGCTGTTGGTATATATGTGGGTATAGCTGTTGGTATATATGTGGGTATAGCTGTTGGTATAGCTGTGGGTATATATGTGGGTATAGCTGTGGGTATATATGTGGGTATAGCTGTTGGTATATATGTGGGTATAGCTGTTGGTATAAATGTTGGTATAGCTGTTGGTATATATGTTGGTATAGCTGTTGGTATATATGTGGGTATAGCTGTGGGTATATATGTGGGTATAGCTGTGGGTATAGCTGTGGGTATAGCTGTTGGTATATATGTGGGTATAGCTGTTGGTATATATATGTGGGTATAGCTGTGGGTATATATGTTGGTATATATGTTGGTATAGCTGTTGGTATATATGTGGGTATAGCTGTTGGTATATATGTGGGTATAGCTGTTGGTATATATGGTGGGATAGCTGTTGGTATATATGTTGGTATAGCTGTTGGTATATATATGTGGGTATAGCTGTTGGTATATATGTGGGTATAGCTGTGGGTATATATGTGGGTATAGCTGTTGGTATAGCTGTTGGTATATATGTGGGTATAGCTGTTGGTATAGCTGTTGGTATATATGTGGGTATAGCTGTTGGTATAGCTGTTGGTATAGCTGTTGGTATAGCTGTGGGTATAGCTGTGGGTATAGATGTTGGTGTATATGTGGGTATAGCTGTTGGTATATATGTGGGTATAGCTGTTGGTGGTATATGTGGGTATAGCTGTTGGTATAGATGTTGGTATATATGTGGGTATAGATGTGGGTAAAGCTGTTGGTATATATGTGGGTATAGCTGTTGGTGTATATGTGGGTATAGATGTGGGTATAGCTGTTGGTATAGCTGTTGGTATAGATGTTGGTATAGCTATTGGTATATATGTGGGTATAGCTGTTGGTATATATGTGGGTATAGCTGTTGGTATATATGTGGGTATAGCTGTGGGTATAGATGTTGGTATATATGTGGGTATAGATGTGGGTATAGCTGTTGGTATATATGTGGGTATAGCTGTTGGTGTAGATGTGGGTATAGCTGTTGGTATAGCTGTTGGTATAGATGTTGGTATAGATGTTGGTATAGATGTTGGTATATATGTGGGTATAGCTATTGGTATATATGTGGGTATAGCTGTTGGTATATATGTGGGTATAGCTGTTGGTATAGATGTTGGTATATATGTGGGTATAACTGTTGGTGTATATGTGGGTATAGCTGTGGGTATGTATGTGGGTATAGCTGTTGGTGTATATGTGGGTATAGATGTGGGTATAGCTGTTGGTATAGCTGTTGGTGTAGATGTTGGTGTAGCTGTTGGTGTAGATGTTGGTGTAGCTGTTGGTGTATATGTGGGTATAGATGTGGGTATAGCTGTTGGTATATATGTGGGTATAGCTGTTGGTATATATGTTGGTATAGCTGTTGGTGTATATGTGGGTATAGCTGTTGGTAAATATGTGGGTATAGCTGTTGGTAAATATGTGGGTATAGCTGTTGGTATAGCTGTTGGTATATATGTGGGTATAGCTGTTGGTATAGCTGTTGGTATATATGTGGGTATAGCTGTTGGTATATGTGGGTATAGCTGTTGGTGTATATGTGGGTATAGATGTGGGTATAGCTGTTGGTATAGCTATTGGTATATATGTGGGTATAGCTGTTGGTATAGATGTTTTATATATGTGGGTATAACTGTTGGTGTATATGTGGGTATAGCTGTTGGTATGTATGTGGGTATAGATGTGGGTATAGCTGTTGGTATAGCTGTTGGTATAGATGTTGGTATAGCTGTTGGTATATATGTGGGTATAGCTGTTGGCATATGTGGGTATAGCTGTTGGTGTATATGTGGGTATAGATGTGGGTATAGCTGTTGGTATAGCTGTTGGTATAGCTATTGGTATATATGTGGGTATAGCTGTTGGAATAGATGTTGTTATATATGTGGGTATAACTGTTGGTGTATATGTGGGTATAGCTGTTGGTATGTATGTGGGTATAGATGTGGGTATAGCTGTTGGTATAGCTGTGGGTATAGATGTTGGTATAGCTATTGTTATATATGTGGGTATAGCTGTTGGTATAGATGTTGGTATATATGTGGGTATAACTGTTGGTGTATATGTGGGTATAGCTGTTGGTATGTATGTGGGTATAGCTGTTGGTATAGCTGCTGGTATAGCTGTTGGTGTATATGTGGGTATAGATCTGGGTATAGATGTGGGTATAGCTGTTGGTATATATGTGGGTATAGCTGTTGGTATATATGTGGGTATAGCTGTTGGTATATATGTGGGTATAGCTGTTGGTATATATATGTGGGTAGAGCTGTTGGTATATATGTGGGTAGAGCTGTTGGTATATATGTGGGTAGAGCTGTTGGTGTATATGTTGGTATAGCTGTTGGTATATATGTTGGTATAGCTGTTGGTGTATATGTGGGTATAGATGTTGGTATATATGTGGGTATAGCTGTGGGTATAGCTGTTGGTATAGCTGTTGGTATATATGCGGGTATAGCTGCTGGTATATATGTGGGTATAGCTGTTGGTATATATGTGGGTATAGATGTGGGTATAGCTGTTGGTATATATGTGGGTATAGCTGTTGGTATATATGTGGGTATAGCTGTTGGTATATATGTGGGTAAAGCTGTTGGTTTATATGTGGGTATAGCTGTTGGTATACATGTGGGTATAGCTGTTGGTGTACATGTGGGTATAGCTGTTTGTATATATATGTGGGTATAGCTGTTGGTATATATGTTGGTATAGCTGTTGGTATATATGTTGGTATAGCTGTTGGTATATATGTTGGTATAGCTGTTGGTATATATGTTGGTATAGCTGTTGGAATATATGTGGGTATATATGTGGGTATATATGTGGGTATTTTTGTGGGTATAGCTGTTGGTATATATGTGGGTATAGCTGTTGGTAAATATGTGGGTATAGCTGTGGGTATAGCTGTGGGTATAGATGTTGGTATATATGTGGGTATAGCTGTGGGTATATATGTGGGTATATATGTGGGTATATATGTTGGTATAGCTGTTGGTATATATGTTGGTATATATGTGTGTATAGCTGTTGGTATTTGTGGGTATAGCTGTTGGTATATATGTGGGTATAGCTGTTGGTATATATGTTGGTATAGCTGTTGGTATATATGTTGGTATATATGTGGGTATAGCTGTTGGTATAGCTGTTGGTATATATGTGGGTATAGCTGTTGGTATATATGTGGGTATAGCTGATGGTATAGCTGTGGGTATAGCTGATGGTATAGCTGTGGGTATAGCTGTTGGTATATATGTTGGTATATATGTTGGTATAGCTGTTGGTATAGCTGTGGGTATAGCTGTGGGTATAGCTGTGGGTATAGCTGTTGGTATATATGTGGGTATATATGTGGGTATAGCTGTTGGTATATATGTTGGTATAGCTGTTGGTATATATGTGGGTATAGCTGTTGGTATATATGTGGGTATAGCTGTTGGTGTATATGTGGGTATAGCTGTTGGTGTATATGTGGGTATAGCTGTTGGTGTATATGTGGGTATAGCTGTTGGTGTATATGTGGGTATAGCTGTTGGTGTATATGTGGGTATAGCTGTTGGTGTATATGTGGGTATAGCTGTTGGTGTATATGTGGGTATAGCTGTGGGTATATATGTGGGTATAGCTGTTGGTATATATGTGGGTATAGCTGTTGGTATATATGTGGGTATAGCTGTTGGTGTAAATGTGGGTATAGCTGTTGGTGTACATGTTGGTATATATGTGGGTATAGATGTGGGTAAAGCTGTTGGTATAGCTGTTGGTATATATGTTGGTATAGCTGTTGGTATATATGTGGGTATAGCTGTTGGTATACATGTGGGTATAGCTGTTGGTATATACGTGGTTATAGCTGTGGGTATAGCTGTTGGAATAGCTGTTGGTATACATGTGGGTATAGCTGTCGGTAGAGCTGTGGGTAGAGCTGTGGGTAGAGCTGTGGGTGTATATGTGGGTATAGCTGTTGGTGTATATGTGGGTATTGCTGTTGGTATATATGAGGGTATAGCTGTTGGTATAGCTGTGGGTATAGCTGTTGGTATATATGTGGGTATAGCTGTTGGTGTATATGTGGGTATAGCTGTTGGTATAGCTGTTGGTATATATGTAGGTATAGCTGTTGGTGTATATGTGGGTATATATGTGGGTATAGCTGTTGGTATAGATGTGGGTATAGCTGTTGGTATAGATGTGGGTATAGCTGTTGGTATATATGTGGGTATAGCTGTTGGTATATATGTGGGTATAGCTGTTGGTGTATATGTGGGTATAGCTGTTGGTGTATATGTGGGTATAGATGTGGGTATAGCTGTTGGTATATATCTGGGTATAGCTGTTGGTGTATATGTGGGTATAGATGTGGGTAAAGCTGTTGGTATAGCTGTTGGTGTAGATGTTGGTATAGCTGTTGGTGTATATGTGGGTATCGATGTGGGTATAGATGTTGGTATATATGTGGGTATAGCTGTTGGTATATATGTGGGTATAGCTGTTGGTATATATGTGGGTATAGCTGTTGGTGTATATGTGGGTATAGCTGTTGGTAAATATGTGGGTATAGCTGTTGGTATAGCTGTGGGTATAGCTGTTGGTATATATGTGGGTATAGCTGTTGGTATATATGTGGGTATAGCTGTTGGTATATATGTTGGTATAGCTGTTGGTATATATGTTGGTATAGCTGTTGGTATATATGTTGGTATATATGTGGGTATAGCTGTTGGTATATATGTGGGTATAGCTGTGGGTATATATGTGGGTATAGCTGTTGGTATAGCTGTTGGTATATATGTGGGTATAGCTGTTGGTATAGCTGTTGGTATATATGTGGGTATAGCTGTTGGTATAGCTGTTGGTATAGCTGTTGGTATAGCTGTGGGTATAGCTGTGGGTATAGATGTTGGTGTATATGTGGGTATAGATGTGGGTATAGCTGTTGGTATATATGTGGGTATAGCTGTTGGTGGTATATGTGGGTATAGCTGTTGGTATAGATGTTGGTATATATGTGGGTATAGATGTGGGTAAAGCTGTTGGTATATATGTGGGTATAGCTGTTGGTGTATATGTGGGTATAGATGTGGGTATAGCTGTTGGTATAGCTGTTGGTATAGATGTTGGTATAGCTATTGGTATATATGTGGGTATAGCTGTTGGTATATATGTGGGTATAGCTGTTGGTATATATGTGGGTATAGCTGTGGGTATAGATGTGGGTATATATGTGGGTATAGATGTGGGTATAGCTGTTGGTATATATGTGGGTATAGCTGTTGGTGTATATGTGGGTATAGCTGTTGGTATAGATGTTGGTATATATGTGGGTATAGATGTGGGTATAGATGTTGGTATATATGTGGGTATAGCTATTGGTATATATGTGGGTATAGCTGTTGGTATATATGTGGGTATAGTTGTTGGTATAGATGTTGGTATAGATGTGGGTATAGCTGTTGGTATATATGTGGGTATAGCTGTTGGTATATATGTGGGTATAGCTGTTGGTATATATGTGGGTATAGCTGTTGGTATATATGTGGGTATTGGTGTTGGTATAGCTGTGGGTATATATGTGGGTATAGCTGTTGGTATAGCTGTTGGTATATATGTGGGTATAGCTGTTGGTATATATGTGGGTATAGCTGTTGGTATAGCTGTGGGTATATATGTGGGTATAGCTGTGGGTATATATGTGGGTATAGCTGTTGGTATAGCTGTTGGTATATATGTGGGTAAAGCTGTTGGTATATATGTTGGTATAGCTGTTGGTGTATATGTGGGTATATATGTGGGTATAGCTGTTGGTATAGATGTGGGTATAGCTGTTGGTATAGCTGTTGGTATATATGTAGGTATAGCTGTTGGTGTATATGTGGGTATATATGTGGGTATAGCTGTTGGTATAGATGTGGGTATAGCTGTTGGTATAGATGTGGGTATAGCTGTTGGTATATATGTGGGTATAGCTGTTGGTGTATATGTGGGTATAGCTGTTGGTGTATATGTGGGTATAGATGTGGGTATAGCTGTTGGTATATATCTGGGTATAGCTGTTGGTGTATATGTGGGTATAGATGTGGGTAAAGCTGTTGGTATAGCTGTTGGTGTAGATGTTGGTATAGCTGTTGGTGTAGATGTGGGTATCGATGTGGGTATAGATGTTGGTATATATGTGGGTATAGCTGTTGGTATATATGTGGGTATAGCTGTTGGTATATATGTGGGTATAGCTGTTGGTATATATGTGGGTATAGCTGTTGGTGTATATGTGGGTATAGCTGTTGGTAAATATGTGGGTATAGCTGTTGGTATAGCTGTGGGTATAGCTGTTGGTATATATGTGGGTATAGCTGTTGGTATATATGTGGGTATAGCTGTTGGTATATATGTTGGTATAGCTGTTGGTATATATGTTGGTATATATGTGGGTATAGCTGTTGGTATATATGTGGGTATAGCTGTGGGTATATATGTGGGTATAGCTGTTGGTATAGCTGTTGGTATATATGTGGGTATAGCTGTTGGTATAGCTGTTGGTATATATGTGGTTATAGCTGTTGGTATAGCTGTTGGTATAGCTGTTGGTATAGCTGTGGGTATAGCTGTGGGTATAGATGTTGGTGTATATGTGGGTATAGATGTGGGTATAGCTGTTGGTATATATGTGGGTATAGCTGTTGGTGGTATATGTGGGTATAGCTGTTGGTATAGATGTTGGTATATATGTGGGTATAGATGTGGGTAAAGCTGTTGGTATATATGTGGGTATAGCTGTTGGTGTATATGTGGGTATAGATGTGGGTATAGCTGTTGGTATAGCTGTTGGTATAGATGTTGGTATAGCTATTGGTATATATGTGGGTATAGCTGTTGGTATATATGTGGGTATAGCTGTTGGTATATATGTGGGTATAGCTGTGGGTATAGATGTGGGTATATATGTGGGTATAGATGTGGGTATAGCTGTTGGTATATATGTGGGTATAGCTGTTGGTGTATATGTGGGTATAGCTGTTGGTATAGATGTTGGTATATATGTGGGTATAGATGTGGGTATAGCTGTTGGTATATATGTGGGTATAGCTGTTGGTGTATATGTGGGTATAGATGTGGGTATAGCTGTTGGTATAGCTGTTGGTATAGATGTTGGTATAGATGTTGGTATATATGTGGGTATAGCTATTGGTATATATGTGGGTATAGCTGTTGGTATATATGTGGGTATAGCTGTTGGTATAGATGTTGGTATAGATGTGGGTATAGCTGTTGGTATATATGTGGGTATAGCTGTTGGTATATATGTGGGTATAGCTGTTGGTATAGCTGTTGGTATATATGTGGGTATTGGTGTTGGTATAGCTGTGGGTATATATGTGGGTAAAGCTGTTGGTATAGCTGTTGGTATATATGTGGGTATAGCTGTTGGTATATATGTGGGTATAGCTGTTGGTATAGCTGTGGGTATATATGTGGGTATAGCTGTGGGTATATATGTGGGTATAGCTGTTAGTATAGCTGTTGGTATATATGTGGGTAAAGCTGTTGGTATATATGTTGGTATAGCTGTTGGTATATATGTGGGTATAGCTGTTGGTATAGCTGTTGGTGTATATGTGGGTATAGCTGTTGGTATAGCTGTTGGTATATATGTGGGTATAGCTGTTGGTATAGCTGTTGGTATATATGTGGGTATAGCTGTTGGTATATATGTGGGTATAGCTGTTGGTATATATGTGGGTATAGCTGTTGGTATAAATGTTGGTATAGCTGTTGGTATATATGTTGGTATAGCTGTTGGTATATATGTGGGTATAGCTGTGGGTATATATGTGGGTATAGCTGTGGGTATAGCTGTGGGTGTAGCTGTTGGTATATATGTGGGTATAGCTGTTGGTATATATGTGGGTATAGCTGTGGGTATATATGTTGGTATATATGTTGGTATAGCTGTTGGTATATATGTGGGTATAGCTGTTGGTATATATGTGGGTATAGCTGTTGGTATATATGGTGGGATAGCTGTTGGTATATATGTTGGTATAGCTGTTGGTATATATATGTGGGTATAGCTGTTGGTATAGCTGTTGGTATATATGTGGGTATAGCTGTTGGTATAGCTGTTGGTATAGCTGTTGGTATAGCTGTGGGTATAGCTGTGGGTATAGATGTTGGTGTATATGTGGGTATAGATGTGGGTATAGCTGTTGGTATATATGTGGGTATAGCTGTTGGTGGTATATGTGGGTATAGCTGTTGGTATAGATGTTGGTATATATGTGGGTATAGATGTGGGTAAAGCTGTTGGTATATATGTGGGTATAGCTGTTGGTGTATATGTGGGTATAGATGTGGGTATAGCTGTTGGTATAGCTGTTGGTATAGATGTTGGTATAGCTATTGGTATATATGTGGGTATAGCTGTTGGTATATATGTGGGTATAGCTGTTGGTGTATATGTGGGTATAGCTGTTGGTAAATATGTGGGTATAGCTGTTGGTATAGCTGTGGGTATAGCTGTTGGTGTATATGTGGGTATAGCTGTTGGTAAATATGTGGGTATAGCTGTTGGTATAGCTGTGGGTATAGCTGTTGGTATATATGTGGGTATAGCTGTTGGTATATATGTGGGTATAGCTGTTGGTATATATGTTGGTATAGCTGTTGGTATATATGTTGGTATATATGTGGGTATAGCTGTTGGTAAAGCTGTTGGTATAGCTGTTGGTGTAGATGTTGGTATAGCTGTTGGTGTAGATGTGGGTATAGATGTGGGTATAGATGTTGGTATATATGTGGGTATAGCTGTTGGTATATATGTGGGTATAGCTGTTGGTATATATGTGGGTATAGCTGTTGGTATATATGTGGGTATAGCTGTTGGTGTATATGTGGGTATAGCTGTTGGTAAATATGTGGGTATAGCTGTTGGTATAGCTGTGGGTATAGCTGTTGGTATATATGTGGGTATAGCTGTTGGTATATATGTGGGTATAGCTGTTGGTATATATGTTGGTATAGCTGTTGGTATATATGTTGGTATATATGTGGGTATAGCTGTTGGTATATATGTGGGTATAGCTGTGGGTATATATGTGGGTATAGCTGTTGGTATAGCTGTTGGTATATATGTGGGTATAGCTGTTGGTATAGCTGTTGGTATATATGTGGGTATAGCTGTTGGTATAGCTGTTGGTATAGCTGTTGGTATAGCTGTGGGTATAGCTGTGGGTATAGATGTTGGTGTATATGTGGGTATAGATGTGGGTATAGCTGTTGGTATATATGTGGGTATAGCTGTTGGTGGTATATGTGGGTATAGCTGTTGGTATAGATGTTGGTATATATGTGGGTATAGATGTGGGTAAAGCTGTTGGTATATATGTGGGTATAGCTGTTGGTGTATATGTGGGTATAGATGTGGGTATAGCTGTTGGTATAGCTGTTGGTATAGATGTTGGTATAGCTATTGGTATATATGTGGGTATAGCTGTTGGTATATATGTGGGTATAGCTGTTGGTATATATGTGGGTATAGCTGTGGGTATAGATGTGGGTATATATGTGGGTATAGATGTGGGTATAGCTGTTGGTATATATGTGGGTATAGCTGTTGGTGTATATGTGGGTATAGCTGTTGGTATAGATGTTGGTATATATGTGGGTATAGATGTGGGTATAGCTGTTGGTATATATGTGGGTATAGCTGTTGGTGTATATGTGGGTATAGATGTGGGTATAGCTGTTGGTATAGCTGTTGGTATAGATGTTGGTATAGATGTTGGTATATATGTGGGTATAGCTATTGGTATATATGTGGGTATAGCTGTTGGTATATATGTGGGTATAGCTGTTGGTATAGATGTTGGTATAGATGTGGGTATAGCTGTTGGTATATATGTGGGTATAGCTGTTGGTATATATGTGGGTATAGCTGTTGGTATATATGTGGGTATAGCTGTTGGTATATATGTGGGTATTGGTGATGGTATAGCTGTGGGTATATATGTGGGTAAAGCTGTTGGTATAGCTGTTGGTATATATGTGGGTATAGCTGTTGGTATATATGTGGGTATAGCTGTTGGTATAGCTGTGGGTATATATGTGGGTATAGCTGTGGGTATATATGTGGGTATAGCTGTTGGTATAGCTGTTGGTATATATGTGGGTAAAGCTGTTGGTATATATGTTGGTATAGCTGTTGGTATATATGTGGGTATAGCTGTTGGTATAGCTGTTGGTGTATATGTGGGTATAGCTGTTGGTATAGCTGTTGGTATATATGTGGGTATAGCTGTTGGTATAGCTGTTGGTATATATGTGGGTATAGCTGTTGGTATATATGTGGGTATAGCTGTTGGTATATATGTGGGTATAGCTGTTGGTATAAATGTTGGTATAGCTGTTGGTATATATGTTGGTATAGCTGTTGGTATATATGTGGGTATAGCTGTGGGTATATATGTGGGTATAGCTGTGGGTATAGCTGTGGGTATAGCTGTTGGTATATATGTGGGTATAGCTGTTGGTATATATGTGGGTATAGCTGTGGGTATATATGTTGGTATATATGTTGGTATAGCTGTTGGTATATATGTGGGTATAGCTGTTGGTATATATGTGGGTATAGCTGTTGGTATATATGGTGGGATAGCTGTTGGTATATATGTTGGTATAGCTGTTGGTATATATATATGTGGGTATAGCTGTTGGTATAGCTGTTGGTATATATGTGGGTATAGCTGTTGGTATAGCTGTTGGTATAGCTGTTGGTATAGCTGTGGGTATAGCTGTGGGTATAGATGTTGGTGTATATGTGGGTATAGATGTGGGTATAGCTGTTGGTATATATGTGGGTATAGCTGTTGGTATATATGTGGGTATAGCTGTTGGTATATATGTGGGTATAGCTGTTGGTATATATGTGGGTATTGGTGTTGGTATAGCTGTGGGTATATATGTGGGTAAAGCTGTTGGTATAGCTGTTGGTATATATGTGGGTATAGCTGTTGGTATATATGTGGGTATAGCTGTTGGTATAGCTGTGGGTATATATGTGGGTATAGCTGTGGGTATATATGTGGGTATAGCTGTTGGTATAGCTGTTGGTATATATGTGGGTAAAGCTGTTGGTATATATGTTGGTATAGCTGTTGGTATATATGTGGGTATAGCTGTTGGTATAGCTGTTGGTGTATATGTGGGTATAGCTGTTGGTATAGCTGTTGGTATATATGTGGGTATAGCTGTTGGTATAGCTGTTGGTATATATGTGGGTATAGCTGTTGGTATATATGTGGGTATAGCTGTTGGTATATATGTGGGTATAGCTGTTGGTATAAATGTTGGTATAGCTGTTGGTATATATGTTGGTATAGCTGTTGGTATATATGTGGGTATAGCTGTGGGTATATATGTGGGTATAGCTGTGGGTATAGCTGTGGGTATAGCTGTTGGTATATATGTGGGTATAGCTGTTGGTATATATGTGGGTATAGCTGTGGGTATATATGTTGGTATATATGTTGGTATAGCTGTTGGTATATATGTGGGTATAGCTGTTGGTATATATGTGGGTATAGCTGTTGGTATATATGGTGGGATAGCTGTTGGTATATATGTTGGTATAGCTGTTGGTATATATATGTGGGTATAGCTGTTGGTATAGCTGTTGGTATATATGTGGGTATAGCTGTTGGTATAGCTGTTGGTATAGCTGTTGGTATAGCTGTGGGTATAGCTGTGGGTATAGATGTTGGTGTATATGTGGGTATAGATGTGGGTATAGCTGTTGGTATATATGTGGGTATAGCTGTTGGTGGTATATGTGGGTATAGCTGTTGGTATAGATGTTGGTATATATGTGGGTATAGATGTGGGTAAAGCTGTTGGTATATATGTGGGTATAGCTGTTGGTGTATATGTGGGTATAGATGTGGGTATAGCTGTTGGTATAGCTGTTGGTATAGATGTTGGTATAGCTATTGGTATATATGTGGGTATAGCTGTTGGTATATATGTGGGTATAGCTGTTGGTATATATGTGGGTATAGCTGTGGGTATAGATGTTGGTATATATGTGGGTATAGATGTGGGTATAGCTGTTGGTATATATGTGGGTATAGCTGTTGGTGTATATGTGGGTATAGATGTGGGTATAGCTGTTGGTATAGCTGTTGGTATAGATGTTGGTATAGATGTTGGTATATATGTGGGTATAGCTATTGGTATATATGTGGGTATAGCTGTTGGTATATATGTGGGTATAGCTGTTGGTATAGATGTTGGTATATATGTGGGTATAACTGTTGGTGTATATGTGGGTATAGCTGTGGGTATGTATGTGGGTATAGCTGTTGGTGTATATGTGGGTATAGATGTGGGTATAGCTGTTGGTATAGCTGTTGGTGTAGATGTTGGTGTAGATGTTGGTGTAGATGTTGGTGTAGCTGTTGGTGTATATGTGGGTATAGATGTGGGTATAGCTGTTGGTATATATGTGGGTATAGCTGTTGGTATATATGTTGGTATAGCTGTTGGTGTATATGTGGGTATAGCTGTTGGTAAATATGTGGGTATAGCTGTTGGTAAATATGTGGGTATAGCTGTTGGTATAGCTGTTGGTATATATGTGGGTATAGCTGTTGGTATAGCTGTTGGTATAGCTGTTGGTATATATGTGGGTATAGCTGTTGGTATATGTGGGTATAGCTGTTGGTGTATATGTGGGTATAGATGTGGGTATAGCTGTTGGTATAGCTATTGGTATATATGTGGGTATAGCTGTTGGTATAGATGTTTTATATATGTGGGTATAACTGTTGGTGTATATGTGGGTATAGCTGTTGGTATGTATGTGGGTATAGATGTGGGTATAGCTGTTGGTATAGCTGTTGGTATAGATGTTGGTATAGCTATTGGTATATATGTGGGTATAGCTGTTGGTATAGATGTTGGTATATATGTGGGTATAACTGTTGGTGTATATGTGGGTATAGCTGTTGGTATGTATGTGGGTATAGCTGCTGGTATAGCTGTTGGTGTATATGTGGGTATAGATGTGGGTATAGCTGTTGGTATATATGTGGGTATAGCTGTTGGCATATGTGGGTATAGCTGTTGGTGTATATGTGGGTATAGATGTGGGTATAGCTGTTGGTATAGCTGTTGGTATAGCTGTTGGTATAGCTATTGGTATATATGTGGGTATAGCTGTTGGAATAGATGTTGTTATATATGTGGGTATAACTGTTGGTGTATATGTGGGTATAGCTGTTGGTATGTATGTGGGTATAGATGTGGGTATAGCTGTTGGTATAGCTGTGGGTATAGATGTTGGTATAGCTATTGGTATATATGTGGGTATAGCTGTTGGTATAGATGTTGGTATATATGTGGGTATAACTGTTGGTGTATATGTGGGTATAGCTGTTGGTATGTATGTGGGTATAGCTGTTGGTATAGCTGCTGGTATAGCTGTTGGTGTATATGTGGGTATAGATCTGGGTATAGATGTGGGTATAGCTGTTGGTATATATGTGGGTATAGCTGTTGGTATATATGTGGGTATAGCTGTTGGTATATATGTGGGTATAGCTGTTGGTATATATATGTGGGTAGAGCTGTTGGTATATATGTGGGTAGAGCTGTTGGTATATATGTGGGTAGAGCTGTTGGTGTATATGTTGGTATAGCTGTGGGTATAGCTGTTGGTATAGCTGTTGGTATATATGTGGGTATAGCTGTTGGTATATATGTTGGTATAGCTGTTGGTGTATATGTGGGTATAGATGTTGGTATATATGTGGGTTTAGCTGTGGGTATAGCTGTTGGTATATATGCGGGTATAGCTGCTGGTATATATGTGGGTATAGCTGTTGGTATATATGTGGGTATAGATGTGGGTATAGCTGTTGGTATATATGTGGGTATAGCTGTTGGTATATATGTGGGTATAGCTGTTGGTATATATGTGGGTAAAGCTGTTGGTATACATGTGGGTATAGCTGTTGGTGTACATGTGGGTATAGCTGTTTGTATATATATGTGGGTATAGCTGTTGGTATATATGTTGGTATAGCTGTTGGTATATATGTTGGTATAGCTGTTGGTATATATGTTGGTATAGCTGTTGGTATATATGTTGGTATAGCTGTTGGAATATATGTGGGTATATATGTGGGTATATATGTGGGTATTTTTGTGGGTATTTTTGTGGGTATAGCTGTTGGTATATATGTGGGTATAGCTGTTGGTAAATATGTGGGTATAGCTGTGGGTATAGCTGTGGGTATAGCTGTTGGTATACATGTGGGTATACATGTGGGTATAGCTGTGGATATAGCTGTGGGTATATATGTGGGTATAGCTGTTGGTGTATATGTGGGTATAGACGTGGGTATTGCTGTTGGTATATATGTGGGTATAGCTGTTGGTATATATGTGGGTATAGCTGTTGGTATATAAGAGGGAATAGCTGTTGGTATAGATGTTGGTATATGTGAGGGAATAGCTGTTGGTATAGCTGTTGGTATATATGTGGGTATAGCTGTTGGTATAGCTGTTGGTATAGCTGTTGGTGTATATGTGGGTATAGCTGTTGGTATAGCTGTTGGTTTAGCTTTTGGTATATATGTGGGTATAGCTGTTGGTGTATATGTGGGTATAGCTGTTGGTGAATATGTGGGTATAGCTGTTGGTGTATATGTGGGTATAGCTGTTGGTGTATATGTGGGTATAGATGTGGGTATAGCTGTTGGTATAGCTGTGGGTATACATGTGGGTATAGCTGTGGATATAGCTGTGGGTATATATGTGGGTATAGCTGTTGGTGTATATGTGGGTATAGACGTGGGTATTGCTGTTGGTATATATGTGGGTATAGCTGTTGGTATATATGTGGGTATAGCTGTTGGTATATAAGAGGGAATAGCTGTTGGTATAGATGTTGGTATATGTGAGGGAATAGCTGTTGGTATAGCTGTTGGTATATATGTGGGTATAGCTGTTGGTATAGCTGTTGGTATAGCTGTTGGTATAGCTGTTGGTGTATATGTGGGTATAGCTGTTGGTATAGCTGTTGGTTTAGCTTTTGGTATATATGTGGGTATAGCTGTTGGTGTATATGTGGGTATAGCTGTTGGTGAATATGTGGGTATAGCTGTTGGTGTATATGTGGGTATAGCTGTTGGTGTATATGTGGGTATAGATGTGGGTATAGCTGTTGGTATAGCTGTGGGTATAGCTGTTGGTGTAGCTGTTGGTGTAGATGTTGGTGTAGATGTTGGTGTATATGTGGTTATAGATGTGGGTATAGCTGTTGGTATATATGTGGGTATAGCTGTTGGTATATATGTTGGTATAGCTGTTGGTGTATATGTGGGTATAGCTGTTGGTAAATATGTGGGTATAGCTGTTGGTAAATATGTGGGTATAGCTGTTGGTATAGCTGTTGGTATAGATGTTGGTATATATGTGGGTATAGCTGTGGGTATATATGTGGGTATATATGTGGGTATATATGTTGGTATAGCTGTTGGTATATATGTTGGTATATATGTGTGTATAGCTGTTGGTATTTGTGGGTATAGCTGTTGGTATATATGTGGGTATAGCTGTTGGTATATATGTTGGTATAGCTGTTGGTATATATGTTGGTATAGCTGTTGGTATATATGTGGGTATAGCTGTTGGTATAGCTGTTGGTATATATGTGGGTATAGCTGTTGGTATATATGTGGGTATAGCTGATGGTATAGCTGTGGGTATAGCTGATGGTATAGCTGTGGGTATAGCTGTTGGTATATATGTTGGTATAGCTGTTGGTATAGCTGTTGGTATAGCTGTGGGTATAGCTGTGGGTATAGCTGTGGGTATAGCTGTTGGTATATATGTGGGTATATATGTGGGTATAGCTGTTGGTATATATGTTGGTATAGCTGTTGGTATATATGTGGGTATAGCTGTTGGTATATATGTGGGTATAGCTGTTGGTGTATATGTGGGTATAGCTGTTGGTGTATATGTGGGTATAGCTGTTGGTGTATATGTGGGTATAGCTGTTGGTGTATATGTGGGTATAGCTGTTGGTGTATATGTGGGTATAGCTGTGGGTATAGCTGTTGGTATAGCTGTTGGTATATATGTGGGTATAGCTGTTGGTATATATGTGGGTATAGCTGTTGGTGTAAATGTGGGTATAGCTGTTGGTGTACATGTTGGTATATATGTGGGTATAGATGTGGGTAAAGCTGTTGGTATAGCTGTTGGTATATATGTTGGTATAGCTGTTGGTATATATGTGGGTATAGCTGTTGGTATACATGTGGGTATAGCTGTTGGTATATACGTGGTTATAGCTGTGGGTATAGCTGTTGGAATAGCTGTTGGTATACATGTGGGTATAGCTGTGGGTAGAGCTGTGGGTAGAGCTGTGGGTAGAGCTGTGGGTGTATATGTGGGTATAGCTGTTGGTGTATATGTGGGTATTGCTGTTGGTATATATGAGGGTATAGCTGTTGGTATAGCTGTGGGTATAGCTGTTGGTATATATGTGGGTATAGCTGTTGGTGTATATGTGGGTATAGCTGTTGGTATAGCTGTTGGTATATATGTAGGTATAGCTGTTGGTGTATATGTGGGTATATATGTGGGTATAGCTGTTGGTATAGATGTGGGTATAGCTGTTGGTATAGATGTGGGTATAGCTGTTGGTATATATGTGGGTATAGCTGTTGGTGTATATGTGGGTATAGCTGTTGGTGTATATGTGGGTATAGATGTGGGTATAGCTGTTGGTATATATCTGGGTATAGCTGTTGGTGTATATGTGGGTATAGATGTGGGTAAAGCTGTTGGTATAGCTGTTGGTGTAGATGTTGGTATAGCTGTTGGTGTATATGTGGGTATCGATGTGGGTATAGATGTTGGTATATATGTGGGTATAGCTGTTGGTATATATGTGGGTATAGCTGTTGGTATATATGTGGGTATAGCTGTTGGTGTATATGTGGGTATAGCTGTTGGTGTATATGTGGGTATAGCTGTTGGTAAATATGTGGGTATAGCTGTTGGTATAGCTGTGGGTATAGCTGTTGGTATATATGTGGGTATAGCTGTTGGTATATATGTTGGTATAGCTGTTGGTATAGCTGTTGGTATAGCTGTGGGTATAGCTGTGGGTATAGCTGTGGGTATAGCTGTTGGTATATATGTGGGTATATATGTGGGTATAGCTGTTGGTATATATGTTGGTATAGCTGTTGGTATATATGTGGGTATAGCTGTTGGTATATATGTGGGTATAGCTGTTGGTGTATATGTGGGTATAGCTGTTGGTGTATATGTGGGTATAGCTGTTGGTGTATATGTGGGTATAGCTGTTGGTGTATATGTGGGTATAGCTGTTGGTGTATATGTGGGTATAGCTGTTGGTGTATATGTGGGTATAGCTGTGGGTATAGCTGTTGGTATAGCTGTTGGTATATATGTGGGTATAGCTGTTGGTATATATGTGGGTATAGCTGTTGGTGTAAATGTGGGTATAGCTGTTGGTGTACATGTTGGTATATATGTGGGTATAGATGTGGGTAAAGCTGTTGGTATAGCTGTTGGTATATATGTGGGTATAGCTGTTGGTATACATGTGGGTATAGCTGTTGGTATACATGTGGGTATAGCTGTTGGTATATACGTGGTTATAGCTGTGGGTATAGCTGTTGGAATAGCTGTTGGTATACATGTGGGTATAGCTGTGGGTAGAGCTGTGGGTAGAGCTGTGGGTAGAGCTGTGGGTGTATATGTGGGTATAGCTGTTGGTGTATATGTGGGTATTGCTGTTGGTATATATGAGGGTATAGCTGTTGGTATAGCTGTGGGTATAGCTGTTGGTATATATGTGGGTATAGCTGTTGGTGTATATGTGGGTATAGCTGTTGGTATAGCTGTTGGTATATATGTAGGTATAGCTGTTGGTGTATATGTGGGTATAGATGTGGGTATAGCTGTTGGTATAGATGTGGGTATAGCTGTTGGTATATATGTGGGTATAGCTGTTGGTATATATGTGGGTATAGCTGTTGGTGTATATGTGGGTATAGCTGTTGGTGTATATGTGGGTATAGATGTGGGTATAGCTGTTGGTATATATCTGGGTATAGCTGTTGGTGTATATGTGGGTATAGATGTGGGTAAAGCTGTTGGTATAGCTGTTGGTGTAGATGTTGGTATAGCTGTTGGTGTATATGTGGGTATCGATGTGGGTATAGATGTTGGTATATATGTGGGTATAGCTGTTGGTATATATGTGGGTATAGCTGTTGGTATATATGTGGGTATAGCTGTTGGTGTATATGTGGGTATAGCTGTTGGTAAATATGTGGGTATAGCTGTTGGTATAGCTGTGGGTATAGCTGTTGGTATATATGTGGGTATAGCTGTTGGTATATATGTGGGTATAGCTGTTGGTATATATGTTGGTATATATGTGGGTATAGCTGTTGGTATATATGTGGGTATAGCTGTTGGTATATATGTTGGTATAGCTGTTGATATATATGTTGGTATAGCTGTTGGTATATATGTGGGTATAGCTGTTGGTATATATGTGGGTATAGCTGTTGGTATAGATGTTGGTATAGATGTGGGTATAGCTGTTGGTATATATGTGGGTATAGCTGTTGGTATATATGTGGGTATAGCTGTTGGTATATATGTGGGTATAGCTGTTGGTATATATGTGGGTATTGGTGTTGGTATAGCTGTGGGTATATATGTGGGTAAAGCTGTTGGTATAGCTGTTGGTATATATGTGGGTATAGCTGTTGGTATATATGTGGGTATAGCTGTTGGTATAGCTCTGGGTATATATGTGGGTATAGCTGTGGGTATATATGTGGGTATAGCTGTTGGTATAGCTGTTGGTATATATGTGGGTAAAGCTGTTGGTATATATGTTGGTATAGCTGTTGGTGTATATGTGGGTATATATGTGGGTATAGCTGTTGGTATAGATGTGGGTATAGCTGTTGGTATAGCTGTTGGTATATATGTAGGTATAGCTGTTGGTGTATATGTGGGTATATATGTGGGTATAGCTGTTGGTATAGATGTGGGTATAGCTGTTGGTATAGATGTGGGTATAGCTGTTGGTATATATGTGGGTATAGCTGTTGGTGTATATGTGGGTATAGCTGTTGGTGTATATGTGGGTATAGATGTGGGTATAGCTGTTGGTATATATCTGGGTATAGCTGTTGGTGTATATGTGGGTATAGATGTGGGTAAAGCTGTTGGTATAGCTGTTGGTGTAGATGTTGGTATAGCTGTTGGTGTATATGTGGGTATCGATGTGGGTATAGATGTTGGTATATATGTGGGTATAGCTGTTGGTATATATGTGGGTATAGCTGTTGGTATATATGTGGGTATAGCTGTTGGTGTATATGTGGGTATAGCTGTTGGTAAATATGTGGGTATAGCTGTTGGTATAGCTGTGGGTATAGCTGTTGGTATATATGTGGGTATAGCTGTTGGTATATATGTGGGTATAGCTGTTGGTATATATGTTGGTATAGCTGTTGGTATATATGTTGGTATATATGTGGGTATAGCTGTTGGTATATATGTGGGTATAGCTGTGGGTATATATGTGGGTATAGCTGTTGGTATAGCTGTTGGTATATATGTGGGTATAGCTGTTGGTATAGCTGTTGGTATATATGTGGGTATAGCTGTTGGTATAGCTGTTGGTATAGCTGTTGGTATAGCTGTGGGTATAGCTGTGGGTATAGATGTTGGTGTATATGTGGGTATAGATGTGGGTATAGCTGTTGGTATATATGTGGGTATAGCTGTTGGTGGTATATGTGGGTATAGCTGTTGGTATAGATGTTGGTATATATGTGGGTATAGATGTGGGTAAAGCTGTTGGTATATATGTGGGTATAGCTGTTGGTGTATATGTGGGTATAGATGTGGGTATAGCTGTTGGTATAGCTGTTGGTATAGATGTTGGTATAGCTATTGGTATATATGTGGGTATAGCTGTTGGTATATATGTGGGTATAGCTGTTGGTATATATGTGGGTATAGCTGTGGGTATAGATGTGGGTATATATGTGGGTATAGATGTGGGTATAGCTGTTGGTATATATGTGGGTATAGCTGTTGGTGTATATGTGGGTATAGCTGTTGGTATAGATGTTGGTATATATGTGGGTATAGATGTGGGTATAGCTGTTGGTATATATGTGGGTATAGCTGTTGGTGTATATGTGGGTATAGATGTGGGTATAGCTGTTGGTATAGCTGTTGGTATAGATGTGGGTATAGCTGTTGGTATATATGTGGGTATAGCTATTGGTATATATGTGGGTATAGCTGTTGGTATATATGTGGGTATAGCTGTTGGTATATATGTGGGTATAGCTGTTGGTATAGATGTTGGTATAGATGTGGGTATAGCTGTTGGTATATATGTGGGTATAGCTGTTGGTATATATGTGGGTATAGCTGTTGGTATATATGTGGGTATAGCTGTTGGTATATATGTGGGTATTGGTGTTGGTATAGCTGTGGGTATATATGTGGGTAAAGCTGTTGGTATAGCTGTTGGTATATATGTGGGTATAGCTGTTGGTATATATGTGGGTATAGCTGTTGGTATAGCTGTGGGTATATATGTGGGTATAGCTGTGGGTATATATGTGGGTATAGCTGTTGGTATAGCTGTTGGTATATATGTGGGTAAAGCTGTTGGTATATATGTTGGTATAGCTGTTGGTATATATGTGGGTATAGCTGTTGGTATAGCTGTTGGTGTATATGTGGGTATAGCTGTTGGTATAGCTGTTGGTATATATGTGGGTATAGCTGTTGGTATAGCTGTTGGTATATATGTGGGTATAGCTGTTGGTATATATGTGGGTATAGCTGTTGGTATATATGTGGGTATAGCTGTTGGTATAAATGTTGGTATAGCTGTTGGTATATATGTTGGTATAGCTGTTGGTATATATGTGGGTATAGCTGTGGGTATATATGTGGGTATAGCTGTGGGTATAGCTGTGGGTATAGCTGTTGGTATATATGTGGGTATAGCTGTTGGTATATATGTGGGTATAGCTGTGGGTATATATGTTGGTATATATGTTGGTATAGCTGTTGGTATATATGTGGGTATAGCTGTTGGTATATATGTGGGTATAGCTGTTGGTATATATGGTGGGATAGCTGTTGGTATATATGTTGGTATAGCTGTTGGTATATATATGTGGGTATAGCTGTTGGTATAGCTGTTGGTATATATGTGGGTATAGCTGTTGGTATAGCTGTTGGTATAGCTGTTGGTATAGCTGTGGGTATAGCTGTGGGTATAGATGTTGGTGTATATGTGGGTATAGATGTGGGTATAGCTGTTGGTATATATGTGGGTATAGCTGTTGGTGGTATATGTGGGTATAGCTGTTGGTATAGATGTTGGTATATATGTGGGTATAGATGTGGGTAAAGCTGTTGGTATATATGTGGGTATAGCTGTTGGTGTATATGTGGGTATAGATGTGGGTATAGCTGTTGGTATAGCTGTTGGTATAGATGTTGGTATAGCTATTGGTATATATGTGGGTATAGCTGTTGGTATATATGTGGGTATAGCTGTTGGTATATATGTGGGTATAGCTGTGGGTATAGATGTTGGTATATATGTGGGTATAGATGTGGGTATAGCTGTTGGTATATATGTGGGTATAGCTGTTGGTGTATATGTGGGTATAGATGTGGGTATAGCTGTTGGTATAGCTGTTGGTATAGATGTTGGTATAGATGTTGGTATATATGTGGGTATAGCTATTGGTATATATGTGGGTAAAGCTGTTGGTATACATGTGGGTATAGCTGTTGGTGTACATGTGGGTATAGCTGTTTGTATATATATGTGGGTATAGCTGTTGGTATATATGTTGGTATAGCTGTTGGTATATATGTTGGTATAGCTGTTGGTATATATGTTGGTATAGCTGTTGGTATATATGTTGGTATAGCTGTTGGAATATATGTGGGTATATATGTGGGTATATATGTGGGTATTTTTGTGGGTATTTTTGTGGGTATAGCTGTTGGTATATATGTGGGTATAGCTGTTGGTAAATATGTGGGTATAGCTGTGGGTATAGCTGTGGGTATAGCTGTTGGTATACATGTGGGTATACATGTGGGTATAGCTGTGGATATAGCTGTGGGTATATATGTGGGTATAGCTGTTGGTGTATATGTGGGTATAGACGTGGGTATTGCTGTTGGTATATATGTGGGTATAGCTGTTGGTATATATGTGGGTATAGCTGTTGGTATATAAGAGGGAATAGCTGTTGGTATAGATGTTGGTATATGTGAGGGAATAGCTGTTGGTATAGCTGTTGGTATATATGTGGGTATAGCTGTTGGTATAGCTGTTGGTATAGCTGTTGGTATAGCTGTTGGTGTATATGTGGGTATAGCTGTTGGTATAGCTGTTGGTTTAGCTTTTGGTATATATGTGGGTATAGCTGTTGGTGTATATGTGGGTATAGCTGTTGGTGAATATGTGGGTATAGCTGTTGGTGTATATGTGGGTATAGCTGTTGGTGTATATGTGGGTATAGATGTGGGTATAGCTGTTGGTATAGCTGTGGGTATACATGTGGGTATAGCTGTGGATATAGCTGTGGGTATATATGTGGGTATAGCTGTTGGTGTATATGTGGGTATAGACGTGGGTATTGCTGTTGGTATATATGTGGGTATAGCTGTTGGTATATATGTGGGTATAGCTGTTGGTATATAAGAGGGAATAGCTGTTGGTATAGATGTTGGTATATGTGAGGGAATAGCTGTTGGTATAGCTGTTGGTATATATGTGGGTATAGCTGTTGGTATAGCTGTTGGTATAGCTGTTGGTATAGCTGTTGGTGTATATGTGGGTATAGCTGTTGGTATAGCTGTTGGTTTAGCTTTTGGTATATATGTGGGTATAGCTGTTGGTGTATATGTGGGTATAGCTGTTGGTGAATATGTGGGTATAGCTGTTGGTGTATATGTGGGTATAGCTGTTGGTGTATATGTGGGTATAGATGTGGGTATAGCTGTTGGTATAGCTGTGGGTATAGCTGTTGGTGTAGCTGTTGGTGTAGATGTTGGTGTAGATGTTGGTGTATATGTGGTTATAGATGTGGGTATAGCTGTTGGTATATATGTGGGTATAGCTGTTGGTATATATGTTGGTATAGCTGTTGGTGTATATGTGGGTATAGCTGTTGGTAAATATGTGGGTATAGCTGTTGGTAAATATGTGGGTATAGCTGTTGGTATAGCTGTTGGTATAGATGTTGGTATATATGTGGGTATAGCTGTGGGTATATATGTGGGTATATATGTTGGTATAGCTGTTGGTATATATGTTGGTATATATGTGTGTATAGCTGTTGGTATTTGTGGGTATAGCTGTTGGTATATATGTGGGTATAGCTGTTGGTATATATGTTGGTATAGCTGTTGGTATATATGTTGGTATAGCTGTTGGTATATATGTGGGTATAGCTGTTGGTATAGCTGTTGGTATATATGTGGGTATAGCTGTTGGTATATATGTGGGTATAGCTGATGGTATAGCTGTGGGTATAGCTGATGGTATAGCTGTGGGTATAGCTGTTGGTATATATGTTGGTATAGCTGTTGGTATAGCTGTTGGTATAGCTGTGGGTATAGCTGTGGGTATAGCTGTGGGTATAGCTGTTGGTATATATGTGGGTATATATGTGGGTATAGCTGTTGGTATATATGTTGGTATAGCTGTTGGTATATATGTGGGTATAGCTGTTGGTATATATGTGGGTATAGCTGTTGGTGTATATGTGGGTATAGCTGTTGGTGTATATGTGGGTATAGCTGTTGGTGTATATGTGGGTATAGCTGTTGGTGTATATGTGGGTATAGCTGTTGGTGTATATGTGGGTATAGCTGTTGGTGTATATGTGGGTATAGCTGTTGGTGTATATGTGGGTATAGCTGTGGGTATAGCTGTTGGTATAGCTGTTGGTATATATGTGGGTATAGCTGTTGGTATATATGTGGGTATAGCTGTTGGTGTAAATGTGGGTATAGCTGTTGGTGTACATGTTGGTATATATGTGGGTATAGATGTGGGTAAAGCTGTTGGTATAGCTGTTGGTATATATGTTGGTATAGCTGTTGGTATATATGTGGGTATAGCTGTTGGTATACATGTGGGTATAGCTGTTGGTATATACGTGGTTATAGCTGTGGGTATAGCTGTTGGAATAGCTGTTGGTATACATGTGGGTATAGCTGTGGGTAGAGCTGTGGGTAGAGCTGTGGGTAGAGCTGTGGGTGTATATGTGGGTATAGCTGTTGGTGTATATGTGGGTATTGCTGTTGGTATATATGAGGGTATAGCTGTTGGTATAGCTGTGGGTATAGCTGTTGGTATATATGTGGGTATAGCTGTTGGTGTATATGTGGGTATAGCTGTTGGTATAGCTGTTGGTATATATGTAGGTATAGCTGTTGGTGTATATGTGGGTATATATGTGGGTATAGCTGTTGGTATAGATGTGGGTATAGCTGTTGGTATAGATGTGGGTATAGCTGTTGGTATATATGTGGGTATAGCTGTTGGTGTATATGTGGGTATAGCTGTTGGTGTATATGTGGGTATAGATGTGGGTATAGCTGTTGGTATATATCTGGGTATAGCTGTTGGTGTATATGTGGGTATAGATGTGGGTAAAGCTGTTGGTATAGCTGTTGGTGTAGATGTTGGTATAGCTGTTGGTGTATATGTGGGTATCGATGTGGGTATAGATGTTGGTATATATGTGGGTATAGCTGTTGGTATATATGTGGGTATAGCTGTTGGTATATATGTGGGTATAGCTGTTGGTGTATATGTGGGTATAGCTGTTGGTAAATATGTGGGTATAGCTGTTGGTATAGCTGTGGGTATAGCTGTTGGTATATATGTGGGTATAGCTGTTGGTATATATGTGGGTATAGCTGTTGGTATATATGTTGGTATATATGTGGGTATAGCTGTTGGTATATATGTGGGTATAGCTGTTGGTATATATGTTGGTATAGCTGTTGATATATATGTTGGTATAGCTGTTGGTATATATGTGGGTATAGCTGTTGGTATATATGTGGGTATAGCTGTTGGTATACATGTGGGTATAGCTGTTGGTATACATGTGGGTATAGCTGTTGGTATACATGTGGGTATAGCTGTTGGTATACATGTGGGTATAGCTGTTGGTATACATGTGGGTATAGCTGTGTGTATAGCTGTGGGTATACATGTGGGTATAGCTGTTGGTATATATGTTGGTATAGCTGTTGGTATATATGTTGGTATAGCTGTTGGTATATATGTTGGTATAGCTGTTGGTATATATGTGGGTATAGCTGTTGGTATAGCTGTTGGTATATATGTCGGTATAGCTGTTGGTATATATGTGGGTATAGGTGTGGATATAGCTGTTGGTATATATGTGGGTATAGCTGTTGGTATATATGTGGGTATAGCTGTTGGTATAGCTGTTGGTATATATGGGTATAGCTGTTGGTATATATGTGGGTATAGCTGTTGGTATATATGTGGGTAAAGCTGTTGGTATATATGTGGGTATAGCTGTTGGTATATATGTGGGTATAGCTGTTGGTATATATGTGGGTATAGCTGTTGGTATATATGTGGGTATAGCTGTTGGTATATATGTGGGTATAGCTGTGGGTATAGCTGTTGGTATATATGTGGGTATAGCTGTTGGTATAGCTGTTGGTATATATATGTGGGTATAGCTGTTGGTATATATTTGGGTATAGCTGTTGGTATATATTTGGGTATAGCTGTTGGTATAGCTGTTGGTATATATGTGGGTATAGCTGTTGGTATATATGTGGGTATAGCTGTTGGTATATATGTGGGTATAGCTGTTGGTATATATGTGGGTATAGCTGTTGGTATATATATGTGGGTATAGCTGTTGGTATATATATGTGGGTATAGCTGTTGGTATATATATGTGGTATAGCTGTTGGTATATATATGTGGGTATAGCTGTTGGTATATATATGTGGGTATAGCTGTTGGTATATATATGTGGGTATAGCTGTTGGTATATATTTGGGTATAGCTGTTGGTATATATTTGGGTATAGCTGTTGGTATAGCTGTTGGTATACATGTGGGTATAGCTGTTGGTATATATGTGGGTATATGCTGGTGGTATATATATGTGGGTATAGCTGTTGGTATATATATGTGGGTATAGCTGTTGGTATATATATGTGGGTATAGCTGTTGGTATATATATGTGGGTATAGCTGTTGGTATATATTTGGGTATAGCTGTTGGTATATATTTGGGTATAGCTGTTGGTATAGCTGTTGGTATACATGTGGGTATAGCTGTTGGTATATATGTGGGTATATGCTGGTGGTATATATGTGGGTATAGCTGTTGGTATATATGTGGGTATAGCTGTTGGTATATATGTGGGTATAGCTGTTGGTATATATGTGGGTATAGCTGTTGGTATATATGTGGGTATAGCTGTTGGTATATATGTGGGTATAGCTGTTGGTATATATATGTGGGTATAGCTGTTGGTATATATATGTGGGTATAGCTGTTGGTATATATTTGGGTATAGCTGTTGGTATAGCTGTTGGTATATATGTGGGTATAGCTGTTGGTATAGCTGTTGGTATATATGTGGGTATAGCTGTTGGTATATATATGTGGGTATAGCTGTTGGTATATATTTGGGTATAGCTGTTGGTATATATTTGGGTATAGCTGTTGGTATAGCTGTTGGTATACATGTGGGTATAGCTGTTGGTATATATGTGGGTATATGCTGGTGGTATATATGTGGGTATAGCTGTTGGTATATATGTGGGTATAGCTGTTGGTATATATGTGGGTATAGCTGTTGGTATATATGTGGGTATAGCTGTTGGTATATATGTGGGTATAGCTGTTGGTATATATGTGGGTATAGCTGTTGGTATATATGTGGGTATAGCTGTTGGTATATATATGTGGGTATAGCTGTTGGTATATATTTGGGTATAGCTGTTGGTATAGCTGTTGGTATATATGTGGGTATAGCTGTTGGTATAGCTGTTGGTATATATGTGGGTATAGCTGTTGGTATATATGTGGGTATAGCTGTTGGTATATATTTGGGTATAGCTGTTGGTATAGCTGTTGGTATAGATGTTGGTATAGCTAGGTGCACGTGGACACGGTGTGTAGTGTGTATGTGGACATGGTGTGTACGTGGACATGGTGTGTAGTGTGGACATGGTGTGTAGTGTGGACATGGACATGGTGTGTATGTGGACATGGTGTGTATGTGGACATGGTGTGTAGTATGGACATGGTGTGTAGTGTGTACATGGTGTGTGGTGTGTACATGGTGTGTATGTGGACATGGTGTGTATGTGGACATGGTGTGTAGTGTGGACATGGTGTGTGGTGTGTACATGGACATGGTGTGTAGTGTGGACATGGTGTGTAGTGTGGACATGGTGTGTATTGTGGACAAGGTGTGTAGTGTGGACATGGTGTGTAGTGTGGACATGGTGTGTAGTGTGGACATGGTGTGTAGTGTGGACATGGTGTGTAGTGTGTACATGGTGTGTAGTGTGTACATGGTGTGTAGTGTGTAGTGTGGACATGGTGTGTAGTGTGGACATGGTGTGTAGTGTGGACATGTTGTGTAGTGTGGACATGGTGTGTAGTGTGTACGTGGTGTGTAGTGTGTACGTGGACATGGTGTGTAGTGTGGACATGGTGTGTAGTGTGGACATGGTGTGTAGTGTGGACATGGTGTGTAGTGTGTAGTGTGGACATGGTGTGTAGTGTGGACATGGTGTGTAGTGTGGACATGGTGTGTAGTGTGTACGTGGACATGGTGTGTAGTGTGGACATGGTGTGTAGTGTGGACATGGTGTGTAGTGTGTACGTGGACATGGTGTGTAGTGTGGACATGGTGTGTAGTGTGGACATGGTGTGTACGTGGACATGATGTGTAGTGTGGACATGGCGTGTACGTGGACATGGCGTGTACGTGGACATGGTGTGTACGTGGACATGGTGTGTACGTGGACATGGTGTGTAGTGTGGACATGGTGTGTAGTGTGTACGTGGACATGGTGTGTAGTGTGGACATGGTGTGTAGTGTGGACATGGTGTGTAGTGTGTACGTGGACATGGTGTGTAGTGTGGACATGGTGTGTAGTGTGGACATGGTGTGTAGTGTGTACGTGGACATGGTGTGTGGTGTGTACATGGTGTGTACGTGGACATGGTGTGTACGTGGACATGGTGTGTAGTGTGGACATGGTGTGTAGTGTGTACGTGGACATGGTGTGTAGTGTGGACATGGTGTGTAGTGTGGACATGGTATGTAGTGTGGACATGGTCTGTAGTGTGTACGTGGACATGGTGTGTAGTGTGAACATGGTGTGTATGTGGACATGGTGTGTAGTGTGGACATGGTGTGTACGTGGACATGGTGTGTAGTGTGGACATGGTGTGTAGTGTGTACGTGGACATGGTGTGTAGTGTGGACATGGTGTGTAGTGTGGACATGGTGTGTAGTGTGGACATGGTGTGTACGTGGACATGGTGTGTAGTGTGGACATGGTGTGTAGTGTGGACATGGTGTGGACATGGTGTGTAGTGTGGACATGGTGTGTAGTGTGGACATGGTGTGTACGTGGACATGGTGTGTACGTGGACATGGTGTGTACGTGGACATGGTGTGTACGTGGACATGGTGTGTAGTGTGGACATGGTGTGTAGTGTGTACGTGGACATGGTGTGTAGTGTGGACATGGTATGTACGTGGACATGGTGTGTAGTGTGTACGTGGACATGGTGTGTAGTGTGAACATGGTGTGTATGTGGACATGGTGTGTATGTGGACATGGTGTGTATGTGAAAGGACTAGACAGGTTTGATCTTCTCCAGGTTTTCATCTTCTTCATTCGTTCACCGCTTCATATTCCTCTCTCTCTGCTGTTGGCATTCCCACGAGGCATGAAAGTGAGAGGCTAAGCGACCTTTAATGTCCGGCACAAGTGCCTGAAACCGTGACTCAGTGTGGGACTGCCAAAGCCAGTGGCAGGCTAGGAACATGAGCACCGTAGGACATCATTAAGACACAGAGCCCTGAACTGAACACACCCCTGTCATCATCACTGATAAGGACATGACATAAGACAAAGCCACCAATGAGGAAGACATCCAGGACCCTGAGCACCACAATAAGACGAAGGCTTTATAACTGGGCTTTATAACTGGGCTTTATAACTGGGCTTTACAAGACAAGAAGCCCAGAGCTAATAGGCCTGAGTCCAGACAAAAGGGACATGATGCTGCTGCGAGTTGTGAGGTGACATTTCCCTGCCCAAGAGAGGAGGGATGGGGCATGTACTCACCAGAGCTTTCTCACCGTCGCCCTGGGACTGGGACTCAGAACAAGAAGAGTCCATGGTTCCACAGTGCTGCCTGTTAGAGATGCTCAGAGCTCTGCATGTCTGTGGAAGAGAGAACCAGAGAGGGTTAAGAGACAGGACATGACAGGTAAACATAAAGACAGGGGGAGGAAGAGAGAAACAGAGAGGAAGAGAGAAACAGAGAGGGAGACAGGACATGACAGGTAAACATATAGACAGAGGGAGGAAGAGAGAAACAGAGAGGAAGAGAGAAACAGAGAGGGAGACAGGACATGACAGGTAAACATATAGACAGAGGGAGGAAGAGAGAAACAGAGAGGAAGAGAGAAACAGAGAGGGAGACAGGACATGACAGGTAAACATATAGACAGAGGGAGGAAGAGAGAAACAGAGAGGAAGAGAGAAACAGAGAGGGAGACAGGACATGACAGGTAAACATATAGACAGAGGGAGGAAGAGAGAAACAGAGAGGAAGAGAGAAACAGAGAGGGAGACAGGACATGACAGGTAAACATATAGACAGAGGGAGGAAGAGAGAAACAGAGAGGAAGAGAGAAACAGAGAGGGAGACAGGACATGACAGGTAAACATATAGACAGAGGGAGGAAGAGAGACAGATGGACAAGAACGCAAGCACACCACACCACACACACACTATTAACACAGACCCACAGAAACACACACAGCATAAACAATGAGATCCCAGCACAGCCCGGCACATCAGGACACACGCCTAAAGGTCACACGCCTAAAGGTCACAAGTGAAAGTGGAGGCCAGCCAGGCAGCACCATGTCCAGGGGTCATA
>NC_059458.1:73288014-73290514 GCF_905237065.1 Salmo salar
TAACAGCAGAGAGGAGAATAAACTAGCCTGGTTTACATCTAACAGCAGAGAGGAGAATAAACTAGCCTGGTTTACATCTAACAGCAGACAGGAGAATAAACTAGCCTGGTTTACATCTAACAGCAGACAGGAGAATAAACTAGCCTGGTTTACATCTAACAGCAGAGAGGAGAATAAACTAGCCTGGTTTACATCTAACAGCAGAGAGGAGAATAAACTAGCCTGGTTTACATCCAACAGCAGAGAGGAGAATAAACTAGCCTGGTTTAATCTAACAGCAGAGAGGAGAATAAACTAGCCTGGTTTACATCTAACAGCAGAGAGGAGAATAAACTAGCCTGGTTTACATCCAACAGCAGAGAGGAGAATAAACTAGCCTGGTTTACATCTAACAGCAGAGAGGAGAATAAACTAGCCTGGTTTACATCTAACAGCAGAGAGGAGAATAAACTAGCCTGGTTTACATCTAACAGCAGAGAGGAGAATAAACTAGCCTGGTTTACATCTAACAGCAGAGAGGAGAATAAACTAGCCTGGTTTACATCTAACAGCAGACAGGACAATAAACTAGCCTGGTTTACATCTAACAGCAGAGAGGAGAATAAACTAGCCTGGTTTACATCCAACAGCAGAGAGGAGAATAAACTAGCCTGGTTTACATCTAACACCAGAGAGGAGAATAAACTAGCCTGGTTTACATCTAACAGCAGAGAGGAGAATAAACTAGCCTGGTTTACATCTAACAGCAGAGAGGAGAATAAACTAGCCTGGTTTACATCTAACAGCAGACAGGAGAATAAACTAGCCTGGTTTACATCTAACAGCAGACAGGAGAATAAACTAGCCTGGTTTACATCCAACAGCAGACAGGAGAATAAACTAGCCTGGTTTACATCTAACAGCAGAGAGGAGAATAAACTAGCCTGGTTTACATCTAACAGCAGACAGGAGAATAAACTAGCCTGGTTTACATCTAACACCAGAGAGGAGAATAAACTAGCCTGGTTTACATCTAACAGCAGAGAGGAGAATAAACTAGCCTGGTTTACATCTAACAGCAGACAGGAGAATAAACTAGCCTGGTTTACATCTAACAGCAGAGAGGAGAATAAACTAGCCTGGTTTACATCTAACAGCAGAGAGGAGAATAAACTAGCCTGGTTTACATCTAACAGCAGACAGGAGAATAAACTAGCCTGGTTTACATCTAACAGCAGAGAGGAGAATAAACTAGCCTGGTTTACATCTAACAGCAGAGAGGAGAATAAACTAGCCTGGTTTACATCTAACAGCAGAGAGGAGAATAAACTAGCCTGGTTTACATCTAACAGCAGACAGGAGAATAAACTAGCCTGGTTTACATCTAACAGCAGAGAGGAGAATAAACTAGCCTGGTTTACATGTAACAGCAGACAGGAGAATAAACTAGCCTGGTTTACATCTAACAGCAGAGAGGAGAATAAACTAGCCTGGTTTACATCTAACAGCAGAGAGAATAAACTAGCCTGGTTTACATCTAACAGCAGACAGGAGAATAAACTAGCCTGGTTTACATCTAACAGCAGAGAGGAGAATAAACTAGCCTGGTTTACATCTAACAGCAGAGAGGAGAATAAACTAGCCTGGTTTACATCTAACAGCAGACAGGAGAATAAACTAGCCTGGTTTACATCTAACAGCAGAGAGGAGAATAAACTAGCCTGGTTTACATCTAACAGCAGAGAGGAGAATAAACTAGCCTGGTTTACATCTAACAGCAGAGAGGAGAATAAACTAGCCTGGTTTACATCTAACAGCAGACAGGAGAATAAACTAGCCTGGTTTACATCTAACAGCAGACAGGAGAATAAACTAGCCTGGTTTACATCTAACAGCAGAGAGGAGAATAAACTAGCCTGGTTTACATCTAACAGCAGAGAGGAGAATAAACTAGCCTGGTTTACATCTAACAGCAGAGAGGAGAATAAACTAGCCTGGTTTACATCTAACAGCAGAGAGGAGAATAAACTAGCCTGGTTTACATCTAACAGCAGAGAGGAGAATAAACTAGCCTGGTTTACATCCAACAGCAGAGAGGAGAATAAACTAGCCTGGTTTACATCTAACAGCAGAGAGGAGAATAAACTAGCCTGGTTTACATCTAACAGCAGACAGGAGAATAAACTAGCCTGGTTTACATCTAACAGCAGAGAGGAGAATAAACTAGCCTGGTTTACATCTAACAGCAGAGAGGAGAATAAACTAGCCTGGTTTACATCTAACAGCAGAGAGGAGAATAAACTAGCCTGGTTTACATCTAACAGCAGAGAGAATAAACTAGCCTGGTTTACATCCAACAGCAGAGAGGAGAATAAACTAGCCTGGTTTACATCTAACAGCAGAGAGGAGAATAAACTAGCCTGGTTTACATCTAACAGCAGAGAGGAGAATAAACTAGCCTGGTTTACATCTAACAGCAGAGAGGAGAATAAACTAGCCTGGTTTACATCTAACAGCAGAG